>NW_028254819.1:0-35532 GCF_964263255.1 Lissotriton vulgaris
GGGGACCAGTACTATTGGAGAGTTCCAGCTGCTAACCGACGGCTCGATAATGCCCATCTGTAACATCTGTTCTGTTTCCTTCTTTATTATGTTTCGGCGTGCTTCCGGGACCCGATAGGGCCGTTGTCTCACAGTTACTCCCGGGTCAGTCTGGATGGCGTGTTCCACTAGTGTTGTACGTCCGGGCAGGGAGGAGAAGACGTTCTGTACCGGGGACAACATGTTTTTTAGTTCTTCTGTCATTGATGGGGGTAGATCCGGATCTATGCATCCTTCAAAGGACATGGGGTTACCCACCGGTTCACCAGACAGGACGGGTCGGGCCCCTCCCATTTCTTTAAGAGATTGATGTGGTATATCTGCCGGACTCCTTGAGTAGGCTCGGTCTCTACCTCGTAGGTGACGGGGGTTACCTGACGAATGACCGTGAATGGACCCTGCCATTGCCCTAGGAGCTTGTGATCAGAGGAAGGTAGCAGTAACAACACCAGATCGCCAACAGCCAAGGTCCTCTTCTTGGCTCCCTTATCATACTGTTGTTTCTGGGAGATTTGGGCCTTTTCCATGTGTTGTCGTACAATGTCTCGGATTTGGGTGAGATGGGTCTTTAGATTGTCCACATACTCGGGAAGGGGCCGGGTACGATCAGGTTCTGCCTCCCAAGCCTCGCGGGCCATATCTAAGAGGGTTCTGGGAGGTCTTCCATACAACAGTTCATATGGGGAATATCCGGTGCTGCTTTGCGTTTTGCACCGGATAGCGAACAGAGCCCGGGGCAACATCTCCTCCCACCTCTTGCTTTCCAAATCCAATAGTTTTTTTAGAGTGGCTTTTAGGGTGGCGTTGTAGCGTTCCACCAACCCATCAGTCTGGGGGTGGTACGCTGAGGTTCTCAGCTGCTTGATGCCTAACTGGGAGCATACCTGGCGCATCAAGGTGGACACGAATGGGGTTCCTTGGTCCGTTAAAATTTCTCGTGGAAATCCTACCCGTGCAAAGATAGACACCAGGGCTTTCGCTATATTCTGGGTGGTGGGATGTTTCAGGGCGACGGCTTCCGGGAAGCGCGTAGCATAGTCCACCACCACCAAGGCATATCTACAACCGCTCCTGGAGGGCAACATGGGCCCGATAAGGTCCATTCCTACCCGGCTGAAGGGTATGTCTATGAGAGGAAGGGGGCGGAGGGGTGCCTTCGGGGGTCTGTAGCGGCTATTCCTTTGACAGATGGCACACTCCTTGCAGTATTGTTTGATTTGGCTATACACTCCCGGCCAGTAGAATTTTTCGAGTATTGCCTGTCCTGTCTTTTCTTCCCCGAAGTGGCCGCCCAGGAGATGACTATGCGCGAGGAACAACACCTTGTCCCGGAATGGACCCGGAATGACTAGCTGGGGAGGTTTCTGGGGGTCCGCTTTTCGATACAACAGGCCTCTAGACCGGAAGAAGTAGGGACCTACATGCAGCGGGTCCTCGTCGTCAAGGGCCTGCCCCCATGCATGTTGCAGGATGGGATCTTCTTGCTGTGCAGCTCGGAATTCGCGGTCCGTTTCCCAGGGATGCTGTGCCTCTTGTACCGGATATGCTTCTGTGTACCTCCTTCTTTCCTTTTTCTTTTGATTTTTCGTTTTGGTCTGCTTCTCGGGAGAGGGACTCAGGGTTTGGTTTTGGAAAAAGGGGGCTTCCTTCCACCACTTTTCCAGGGAATTGGTAGTGTCCCTTAGGAGAAGGGGGAGACCACTATAATCACTACCCAGAATGGCTTGTTCTGGCAAGTTCGGGATCAGTCCTACATTCAGGGTTCTTCCGTGGTCGGTACGGGTTTGTACTGTGACTCGTGCTGTGGGGTAGCTTTTAGTGTCTCCATGTACGCACTTGATGGCTACTGACCCTGTGACAGGGCCGACGGGTTTCGGCATGTCCTGAGGTCGTACCACACTGTGTCTACATCCAGTGTCGGCCAGCGCCATAAGGGGGTGGTTGTTGATTTTCACTGGACATCTAAACGGTGGGGGTGAGGCTCCTGCTGTAAGACACACATAATTCCGAGTCACCCCGATTTCCATAGGCTCCTCCTTCTGTGGGCAATGACGGGCAATGTGTCCAAAACCACCACAGTGGTAACATTGGGGTCCGGGTGGGTTTGGTCGAGGCATCATCGGATAGGGCACGAAAGGAACAGGTTCCGCTTTTCTGGGAACAGGTGGTCGAGGGGGCCGGATGTGGCTTCCATGGGGCCCCCGAGGGAGGTGCTCTTCTTTGCTCTTCTGCACTTCTTGGGCTTTGCTGTAGGCACTGGCTATCTCGACTGCCCGTTCGAGCGTCAGGTGGGCATGCTGCCGCACCCATTTTTGGGTGCTCGGGTGAAGGGAGGCGAGGAATTGTTCCAGGTTTATTTTAGCGACTATTTCCTCTTTAGTAGACGTAGTGGTTTTCAACCACCGGGATGTTAGGTCCTGAATGCGATAAGAGAGGGCCCGAGGAGTTTCTTGGGGCCCCTCTCGGACTTGTCTTAGGCGGATCCGATAGGACTCCTCGTCTATCCCCAGACGCTCGAGGATGCACTTTTTTATGTCGGCATATGGCGTCTGCCCCTGTAAGTTGGCCTGTTGATAGGCCGATTGTAACTCCCCCGTCAGCAATGGACCCAAGTAATGACCCCAGCGATTTTCAGGCCAGTTGGCCGCTTGAGCCAGTCTTTCAAAATTTGTGAAAAAGAAGTCGGGGTCTTCCCCCGCGACATACTTTTGTAAGACGACCGACGGTAAGGGAGCCAGAGGCCTCTGCTGTCCCATGGCCTCTGTGAGCTTCCCTAGGGCCTGGTCCTGGGCAGTTCCTTGCCCTTTCAGGATGTCGTGGAGTTGGCCCCGGTCGTCCTCCGCGGTCTTCAGGAATCTTTCCATCATCTGTCCGAGCTGCTCCTGGCTTTCGGCCAGCTTCTTGACTGCGGCCTCCATGCCTCCGGGAAATCCCACTTCTGACACCACTTGTGGGGTGTGGGATTCGGCGGGCCGGAATAACAGGCGAGGAGGCCAGATATAATGCGCTATGTTTAGCGAGATTTATTGTAGACACAGGTAGGTGTGGATGATAAGTCTCTGAACAAAAGAAAAGGGGACCGATGGTGTTCCTTTGGCGAAGTCCGAGGTAGAGAAGACGTCCGGTCGGGGAGGGAAGGGAAGACCTCCTGCTGCTGGGCTGATGTCGTCAGGATGGTGTAAGTCTTCCCTCTCTGTAGGGCCGTCGGGTCTTTGACTTCTGTTGGTGAGCCTCGGAGGTTTGGGGCGAGAGAAGAAATAGAGGACCGTTAGACTTTCGCTCCTCTCAAGGTTTACAGCTATCACCGACACCGGGAAGTGAGGACACAGAAAGTGGATAGTGAGGGACGGGTAACACGGGGAGGTGGAAGAGGCCGACAAACAGGAGGGGAGACCAAGGGTCGACAGGGTGCTCGAGGTGTAGGAGGGTGGGGGTCTATCTATACATATATATACAGTGCTCTCGTGCTCAAGTAGGTGCAGCGCTATACTATTTACACTAATTACAACTATCTACAAGCGGCACACGGAGACGGATGACGGTTACTCACGTGGCCCGCCGCAACTCCCTGGTGAGTTGCGGCCGCTCTCCAGCCACCTCCTGAGGACTCCACCAGTCCTCAGACCACACGTCGCCGTCGGCGTCCTCCTCCACTCCTTCCGCTGGGTTCTCTGACTCCTCGTCTCTCTCTCTCAGCTCCGGTTCCTTCCTTGCTGCCTCCTGCCACAAGTCCGCGGGTTGGAACCTCCTTCGTTGTGGTTCGCTGGTTTTTATATCTTCCGGGATGTAGTCGGGGGCGGGTCTTCCGGGTTCATCTAGGACTGCATCCGGTTGTCCGTCTTCCGGGTTCTGACCTCGGTGACCCTGCAGAGGGAGAGAGAGAGAAGAAGTCCTATGGAGAGGGAACAAGTCATCATCTATGTTAGACGGACCCATCCCCGCGCGAGGATGTCTCTTCGTTATGGCAGGTATGGTGGCCTTCCACATCCCCTTTCCCTAGCTGTCTTTCTTGTGGGGGTGGGAGAACAGGGAAAGCGAGAGAGGTAATCCGCATTGCCCTGTTCTGCCCCTTTCCTATGTTCAGTTGTGAACCTATAGGGATGAAGGGAAAGGAACCACCTAAGGACACGGTCGTTGTGGCCTCTATTGCGGGCCATCCATGCCAGAGGGGCATGGTCCGTATATAGCACGAATTCTCTCCCCTCTAGGTAATAGCGGAGGCTGTCCACTGCCCACTTTATAGCTAGAGCCTCCTTCTCTACACAGGCATAGTTCATTTCTCTGGGATAGAGCTTCCTGCTTATGTATAGAATGGGTCTTTCATTCCCACTTGAGTCTCTCTGGGACAGGACGGCCCCCAACCCCTGATCGGAGGCATCCGTTTGGAGGATGAATGGTTGGCTATAGTCAGGGCTTACAAGGACTGGTCTGGATAGGAGGGCCTGTTTTAAAGCCTCGAAGGCCTGTAGCAAAGGAACCGAGGGACGTTTTAGGGCCTCTTCTGTTTTGGTACTTTTCTTTAGCAAGTCTGTTAGGGGAACAGCTGTTTGGGAAAAGTTCGGTATGAACCGTCTATAATACCCCAGAAGTCCCAGAAAGGCCCTAAGTTCTGTTTTGGTCTGAGGGAAGGGTATGGAGCGGATGGCCTCTATTTTGTTGTTTTGGGGTCGGATGAGACCTTCCCCTAAAAGATAGCCCAGGTACTTGACACTTTGTGCGGCCAAGGTTGTCTTGGCCGGGTTTATAGTAAACCCACTGTTGCCCAGAGCGGCCACCACCGCCATGAGATGTTCCAAATGTTGGTCCCAGGTATTGCTGTGTATCACTATATCATCCAAATAAGCCCCAGCATAGTGGGAGTGGGGCTGTAGGACCCTGTTCTTGGCCCTCTGAAAAGTGGCAGGGGCGCTGTGTAAGCCGAAAGGCATTACACGGAACTGAAACAGGCCCTCAGGGGTAGAGAAGGCAGTCTTCCGTTTATCGTCATCCTTCAGGGGTATCTGCCAGTATCCCTTGCATAAGTCGAGCGTGCTAATGTATTTTGCGGCTCCTATCCTTTCCACCATCTCATCAACCCGTGGAAGGGGGTATGAATCAAATCGTGAGACTTTGTTTACTGCTCGGAAGTCAATGCAGAACCGCACCGAGCCGTCGGGTTTGGGGACCAGTACTATTGGAGAGTTCCAGCTGCTAACCGACGGCTCGATAATGCCCATCTGTAACATCTGTTCTGTTTCCTTCTTTATTATGTTTCGGCGTGCTTCCGGGACCCGATAGGGCCGTTGTCTCACAGTTACTCCCGGGTCAGTCTGGATGGCGTGTTCCACTAGTGTTGTACGTCCGGGCAGGGAGGAGAAGACGTTCTGTACCGGGGACAACATGTTTTTTAGTTCTTCTGTCATTGATGGGGGTAGATCCGGATCTATGCATCCTTCAAAGGACATGGGGTTACCCACCGGTTCACCAGACAGGACGGGTCGGGCCCCTCCCATTTCTTTAAGAGATTGATGTGGTATATCTGCCGGACTCCTTGAGTAGGCTCGGTCTCTACCTCGTAGGTGATGGGGGTTACCTGACGAATGACCGTGAATGGACCCTGCCATTGCCCTAGGAGCTTGTGATCAGAGGAAGGTAGCAGTAACAACACCAGATCGCCAACAGCCAAGGTCCTCTTCTTGGCTCCCTTATCATACTGTTGTTTCTGGGAGATTTGGGCCTTTTCCATGTGTTGTCGTACAATGTCTCGGATTTGGGTGAGATGGGTCTTTAGATTGTCCACATACTCGGGAAGGGGCCGGGTACGATCAGGTTCTGCCTCCCAAGCCTCGCGGGCCATATCTAAGAGGGTTCTGGGAGGTCTTCCATACAACAGTTCATATGGGGAATATCCGGTGCTGCTTTGCGTTTTGCACCGGATAGCGAACAGAGCCCGGGGCAACATCTCCTCCCACCTCTTGCTTTCCAAATCCAATAGTTTTTTTAGAGTGGCTTTTAGGGTGGCGTTGTAGCGTTCCACCAACCCATCAGTCTGGGGGTGGTACGCTGAGGTTCTCAGCTGCTTGATGCCTAACTGGGAGCATACCTGGCGCATCAAGGCGGACACGAATGGGGTTCCTTGGTCCGTTAAAATTTCTCGTGGAAATCCTACCCGTGCAAAGATAGACACCAGGGCTTTCGCTATATTCTGGGTGGTGGGATGTTTCAGGGCGACGGCTTCCGGGAAGCGCGTAGCATAGTCCACCACCACCAAGGCATATCTACAACCGCTCCTGGAGGGCAACATGGGCCCGATAAGGTCCATTCCTACCCGGCTGAAGGGTATGTCTATGAGAGGAAGGGGGCGGAGGGGTGCCTTCGGGGGTCTGTAGCGGCTATTCCTTTGACAGATGGCACACTCCTTGCAGTATTGTTTGATTTGGCTATACACTCCCGGCCAGTAGAATTTTTCGAGTATTGCCTGTCCTGTCTTTTCTTCCCCGAAGTGGCCGCCCAGGAGATGACTATGCGCGAGGAACAACACCTTGTCCCGGAATGGACCCGGAATGACTAGCTGGGGAGGTTTCTGGGGGTCCGCTTTTCGATACAACAGGCCTCTAGACCGGAAGAAGTAGGGACCTACATGCAGCGGGTCCTCGTCGTCAAGGGCCTGCCCCCATGCATGTTGCAGGATGGGATCTTCTTGCTGTGCAGCTCGGAATTCGCGGTCCGTTTCCCAGGGATGCTGTGCCTCTTGTACCGGATATGCTTCTGTGTACCTCCTTCTTTCCTTTTTCTTTTGATTTTTCGTTTTGGTCTGCTTCTCGGGAGAGGGACTCAGGGTTTGGTTTTGGAAAAAGGGGGCTTCCTTCCACCACTTTTCCAGGGAATTGGTAGTGTCCCTTAGGAGAAGGGGGAGACCACTATAATCACTACCCAGAATGGCTTGTTCTGGCAAGTTCGGGATCAGTCCTACATTCAGGGTTCTTCCGTGGTCGGTACGGGTTTGTACTGTGACTCGTGCTGTGGGGTAGCTTTTAGTGTCTCCATGTACGCACTTGATGGCTACTGACCCTGTGACAGGGCCGACGGGTTTCGGCATGTCCTGAGGTCGTACCACACTGTGTCTACATCCAGTGTCGGCCAGCGCCATAAGGGGGTGGTTGTTGATTTTCACTGGACATCTAAACGGTGGGGGTGAGGCTCCTGCTGTAAGACACACATAATTCCGAGTCACCCCGATTTCCATAGGCTCCTCCTTCTGTGGGCAATGACGGGCAATGTGTCCAAAACCACCACAGTGGTAACATTGGGGTCCGGGTGGGTTTGGTCGAGGCATCATCGGATAGGGCACGAAAGGAACAGGTTCCGCTTTTCTGGGAACAGGTGGTCGAGGGGGCCGGATGTGGCTTCCATGGGGCCCCCGAGGGAGGTGCTCTTCTTTGCTCTTCTGCACTTCTTGGGCTTTGCTGTAGGCACTGGCTATCTCGACTGCCCGTTCGAGCGTCAGGTGGGCATGCTGCCGCACCCATTTTTGGGTGCTCGGGTGAAGGGAGGCGAGGAATTGTTCCAGGTTTATTTTAGCGACTATTTCCTCTTTAGTAGACGTAGTGGTTTTCAACCACCGGGATGTTAGGTCCTGAATGCGATAAGAGAGGGCCCGAGGAGTTTCTTGGGGCCCCTCTCGGACTTGTCTTAGGCGGATCCGATAGGACTCCTCGTCTATCCCCAGACGCTCGAGGATGCACTTTTTTATGTCGGCATATGGCGTCTGCCCCTGTAAGTTGGCCTGTTGATAGGCCGATTGTAACTCCCCCGTCAGCAATGGACCCAAGTAATGACCCCAGCGATTTTCAGGCCAGTTGGCCGCTTGAGCCAGTCTTTCAAAATTTGTGAAAAAGAAGTCGGGGTCTTCCCCCGCGACATACTTTTGTAAGACGACCGACGGTAAGGGAGCCAGAGGCCTCTGCTGTCCCATGGCCTCTGTGAGCTTCCCTAGGGCCTGGTCCTGGGCAGTTCCTTGCCCTTTCAGGATGTCGTGGAGTTGGCCCCGGTCGTCCTCCGCGGTCTTCAGGAATCTTTCCATCATCTGTCCGAGCTGCTCCTGGCTTTCGGCCAGCTTCTTGACTGCGGCCTCCATGCCTCCGGGAAATCCCACTTCTGACACCACTTGTGGGGTGTGGGATTCGGCGGGCCGGAATAACAGGCGAGGAGGCCAGATATAATGCGCTATGTTTAGCGAGATTTATTGTAGACACAGGTAGGTGTGGATGATAAGTCTCTGAACAAAAGAAAAGGGGACCGATGGTGTTCCTTTGGCGAAGTCCGAGGTAGAGAAGACGTCCGGTCGGGGAGGGAAGGGAAGACCTCCTGCTGCTGGGCTGATGTCGTCAGGATGGTGTAAGTCTTCCCTCTCTGTAGGGCCGTCGGGTCTTTGACTTCTGTTGGTGAGCCTCGGAGGTTTGGGGCGAGAGAAGAAATAGAGGACCGTTAGACTTTCGCTCCTCTCAAGGTTTACAGCTATCACCGACACCGGGAAGTGAGGACACAGAAAGTGGATAGTGAGGGACGGGTAACACGGGGAGGTGGAAGAGGCCGACAAACAGGAGGGGAGACCAAGGGTCGACAGGGTGCTCGAGGTGTAGGAGGGTGGGGGTCTATCTATACATATATATACAGTGCTCTCGTGCTCAAGTAGGTGCAGCGCTATACTATTTACACTAATTACAACTATCTACAAGCGGCACACGGAGACGGATGACGGTTACTCACGTGGCCCGCCGCAACTCCCTGGTGAGTTGCGGCCGCTCTCCAGCCACCTCCTGAGGACTCCACCAGTCCTCAGACCACACGTCGCCGTCGGCGTCCTCCTCCACTCCTTCCGCTGGGTTCTCCGACTCCTCGTCTCTCTCTCTCAGCTCCGGTTCCTTCCTTGCTGCCTCCTGCCACAAGTCCGCGGGTTGGAACCTCCTTCGTTGTGGTTCGCTGGTTTTTATATCTTCCGGGATGTAGTCGGGGGCGGGTCTTCCGGGTTCATCTAGGACTGCATCCGGTTGTCCGTCTTCCGGGTTCTGACCTCGGTGACCCTGCAGAGGGAGAGAGAGAGAAGAAGTCCTATGGAGAGGGAACAAGTCATCATCTATGTTAGACGGACCCATCCCCGCGCGAGGATGTCTCTTCGTTATGGCAGGTATGGTGGCCTTTCCACACTGACTGAAGGGTTTCTGGCCTGTCACATATTTCCTGAGTATGGAAGATCGTCTACAAGTAGAGTTACTCTTTCATATTGATATTTATGTGGAAGGGAAACTAGCAAATTCTAGCATTCCTTTGGTGTGTGCATAATCTATTAGGATTGAAAGGGAATAAGAAAGAGAGAACATCTCATTCAGGTGGAGACTCAACACCATCAGAATGCCCTAAATAGCAAAGTGTGAGGCCCAGAAGAACTTTTTGAAACTGAACAAAGCAGAAATTGTAGCTGAGAGAGACAAGGTCATTCAACACCTCAGACACTGTGTCAGCAACTCAAGCTTGTGAATTCAAGACTGAAAGCCACCTGGCAAGGCCTGAGGGGGTCTGGAATAACGACATAGGGTGTCTAACTATAGAATCATACATAATGTCAAAGCAGTCAAAAAGTGAAGGACAAAGGAGGGGGCAGGTCAGGAACTGTTGTATAGCGTTTTAGGACCCAAGTGTAATTTTCCTGATTCATGCTCTTATATAGGTATAAAATATTGTATCCTAATATAGGCATAGAAATCACAACCACATTAAGACAATCATGTCCACTACAGCAGTTATGTTTTCCTGTAAAAATCTAATAATGCAGTAGAGTGTACTTTTTTTTTACATCACTATCAATATGCGACCAAAGATCCTCATATTTCTTGCATTTTGCCTCATCACTCAGCAAACATTCTGTAAACGGTTGCCACATTAATAATATAGCATTAATAGCCCCTTGGACTGAGAACAATCAGCTATCGGACACAGTTGAGATGACTCTTTCTTTGATGCCACACAAGGCAAGAAATTATAAATATTTGCGTTTTAGTTCTGTGCATAAGAAAACAGTGTTCCAGAATGGACCAAAAAGTAAACAGCATCATCCCTCATTTACTCTGTAGAATGTAAAGATGCTTTCAGCATACCATCTAACAAGTGGCAAGGATCTCCTACAGGGAATTAGTTCAGCTCGGGTATCAATTCTGACAGGTCATCACACAACTTTTTCATATACATAGCTGAATCACTGCAAATACAACCAATATCACTCCAATCTTTGTTGAACTTGGAAAGAACCTTTTTATGCAGAGCATTCCAAGTGACACTGCATTCCATGTTTTCCAAAAGTCTGGTGTCATGTTTTCACCACTATCCCAGATGCTTGGTGATAGCGCTCTTTATACATATACTTGTCACTATACCTTGCATTGAATGTGTAATCCCTGAGGTGTTGGCAATTCACCTACTATCAATACTGACGCACTAGAAACTGTGGGCTGATGTATTAAGGGTTTATACCCATTCTCTGTGGGTAAATGTGATGACACATATTAGGAAAGATTCTTCTGAAACCACCATTTTACCTATCAGTGAAAGAATCAAAAGCAGCCAAAATATCAAATATGATTTTGATATTTCCTGATGCTCAACAGATTATAAAATAATTAAACGAGACCTAAAACATGCTTCAACCCTGCATCTCTAGACCAAAGACCACAAAAACTGAAACAAGTAAAAGAAGATGAAACAATATTTTAGTGGCATCCCTTAACATCAAAACTTAAGCAGAATAGTGTTAGCCCAGTCTTTCTTACTTCTAGCTTGTATAACAAAGTTACATTGTATTGGCCCCTTCAGGAAGAAAAAATATGACTCTTTCACTCCTTTCTTTGAATGGCATTTAGTTTGTGATTGTGCAGGTGTTTTTTCAGTGTTTATATATTTTCACTGTTGAGGGCTATTTCTCTTTCAGTGGGGTTTTATCAGTTATTATAGGTTTAAACCTAAAACCCCACAGCCTAGACATAGCTCAAGTAGTCCTAATACGGCTTGGGTTCTTCCACTAGTTCCGAAAATCTACAACGATTTCTTGGAAAAACCCGCCTTCAGCAGTCAGGGACTTCCCCCTGCATGAATATTAATTTATCCAAGAACTCATGGAGTTTTCAGAGAATCAATTCTCTAAAGACCTTATTATGTCCAATCTTACGTCAAGCTCAGCACCTTCAAGGTATAAATATGCCCACACTTGTCCAAACAAACACACAGTGGTTTGGAGCAGTTCAACTATCTACTTGCCCGACGCGCCCTGCTGCTGCAAGTGCCAAAGGAAACCGACCCTCCAGCTGACGCACTGAGAGACGCTGTACTTTCTCCAGCCAAGAAATCCAGCTCCAGTGTTTCCAGTCTAACCTTGCGGGTTGCTGGGAAATCGAGACCTGAGAGAGAGATACAAGACCTCCTTCATTCTAAAACCAAGGTACGGAGCTGATTTGACCCTAAGAGAATTCTTGGAATAGATTCTTGGCAAAGAATGCTAGATCTAGGCTACATCTTACTTACTTCTTCCCTTGTACTAGACCTAGGTTAGGTACACCGGGGTAGACGTATTTTAGAAGCACCAGTTGAGTAACTTTAGTCATTATTTATCACTGTATGTATTTGATGCATCTTAGGTACTTTATCCCCTTCCCTGCTCATGACGAGCTCAGCTCGTCATGAGGCATGGTTGAGCTGTGCTTATGACGAGCTGAGCTCGTCATGTATAATGGGAAAGCTCACAAAGAAGCACAGGAGGGGAAAACCCATAGCAGCCAAGGTGTTAAGGCTTAGAAACCATATCATGCATTTACAATATTATTTTATAATACTCTTCGTACTGTACGCTTTGTACTTTACCGCAAGTATTACTATTGCAGCAGTTCATTTCTTATGCTCAAGAAAGAAGACTGTTCAATAAAAACCTTTTATTGAAAATGCCCGTCTCTCTATTTCTCTGCACCTCTGATGAAACGAAGCATGGACGATTGACTGAGTGAAATAACTATCTATTGTTTCCGCGACTCTAGAGATATATTTCTTACTCTTGGGAAACAAAGTTGTCATGTTTTAAGCGGTTGTCAGAAACGAATCCCTTCTAGTTCATTCGAGAAAGTTTCTAGTGACCTCTGAGCTAGCTGGCACACACACAATTAAGTCTAGTATATTCGGTAGAGACCTAGTTGACTTCAGTCCTACGTCTAAACTACAGGATACACTATTCCAATGCGCAGAGCCTATTGGGAATATAGGAACTACACTACAGAACAAGGAAGAGGGGCAAGACAAAACAGACCAATAAGACCCCACATCATAGCAAATTTCAGTATTCAGCTGCCACAACTCAAGCCGTTGTTTAGCGGTTAAGGTGGGGATTTGATAAAATGTTTTCGTTTTTTGGTTTAGGCTTGGAATTGGAGGTGGGTACATGGAGGGTACATAGGTCTTTAAACAGGGAGTTGGGGCAATAGTGTCACAGTTGGAGATGTACGTGGAGTAGGGGATGGTGCAGAGTGGGACACATCAATAAACTTTAGTTGTGAGTTTAATCTTGAGGGGCTTAAATGCTACCACTAAGAGGCTTGCAGTCATCAACAACCTGAAAATGCTGAAGGGAAATATATACATATATTCCAACAAAGGGAGAGGTAGGGAGAATCAAGGACACTCTCTCAGTCCCCAGTTAAATGTACTTAAACAAAAAAAGAGAGGTCTGGTCAGTCTTAGGACTGCCACAAAATTGGAGCAAAATTTGAAAGAGTAACACACTCACTTAGTTTGAGTAGGAAGGCCCTCACACACCGACCTAGTCAGTGTCATGCTTCATCATCGGGCCCCACCAAAGAGGCCGAGTGCCTCTTTGGTGTGCTGCGACGCCAGAAAGACTGCAGAGCTGGTTGTGTGAGGAGGGCGTGATGTGAGTGAAAAAATATAATTAAAAGTGCCTAAGAGGGTATCGAAATTTTTTTTTTTTTAATGAGTGATCCCTAAGACACAGGTAAGTGGTATTTATGTGTCTGAATTTACATGCCAAGGTTTTAGGATTGGTTAAATTCAGCTAAAAAACACAAAATTAATCAGTCAGTCAACATGTTTCTGCCATACTAGTGGTTTAAATTTACCAAGGCATTCATCAGGACTATACCCCGGCGGTATGGACACTCTAATAGTCCACCCTAACCTGGGGGCGTGAAAGTGAAAAAAGAAAAAGTGAAAAAAGTGCTTAAAATTGAAGAGCGGGAAGCTCATTCTAATGAAAAAAGACCCCAAAATCAGGAGTATCTCAGCACCTGTAAAGTGAAAATACACAGACAAACACACATAGGCATACATATAATTAATATACGCCATTGCGAATTGTCATAGTGCTCCATAGATGGTGGCAAACATTAGTGTGCCCACAGTAAACGCTATTTTTAGCACCATCCAAGTAGCCCTTTGGGGATGTGTAATGGCAGGGTTTTTGGCTTTATTTAGCAGTGATAATAGATCATTATTCTTGCTCGCATCTAGTATAGGTATTCTTAGCCTGTGTTGGCCCTTTTAAGCCCTTTTTCCAGACCTAGAAGAGGATAGCTGCTTAATATGCCTTTATTCTTGACTTTAACCTGTCTATTGCCTATTGGCTTTGACATATTAGACATATTGGTATGGTTTATGTAGGTATTCTGACAGAGCTAAGGAGCATTTCACCCCTTTCAGGCCTAAAGCTAGAGAGACTCCATCTTGATGGAAGCAGGGAGGCTTTTCAGGGCAAAGGCGAAGTTTATAGTTAAGGCTGTTTTCCACTTGGAGAGAACCGGTCTGGGCCAGCCCTTATCGGTAGGCTGTATTATTCTCTGTGTAGAAGACACAACAAAAGGCCGGCCGGCTGGTGTGTGTCCTTGATGCGAGGTGATGCAGAGACCTGGTAAGCGGAGGGCTGATGGATGGAACTTTCCATGAGGAAACAGCATTCTATATTTGTGAAGTACAGAGGCGGAGTCAGTCAGTCAAGCAGAGGGGAGTCGAGGAGTCAGTCGAGGAGAGAGTCCAGCAGAGAGGAGAGCAGTGGAGTGGAGTTGGCAGAGAGAGAGAGAGAGGGTTCAATCTGGAGAAGAGCTGAGTTGAATAGTGAGCTGGAACTGAAGGAAGCAGTCAGAAGCAGTTGTTTATCAGGAGGAAGTGTGAATAGCTGGAGTCTGAAGTAATGCCTTTTAGAAGAGATAGAGGAGAGCTCGTGGATTAACCTATGGGAGCAGATGGGATTGGACATTGGCGCAGAGAAAGAGCGACTAAGATAGTGGAATGAACGGTGATCAGAGCGGCAGGAACTATTAAAAGATTGAAGACGCAAGGTGAAGAGACAGTTTGTGTGGGGGAGAGGAGTCCAGAGACAGAGCGATCAGCGCAGAGGTGTACCCAAGAGTGCAGGAGAGGAGAGAGAGAGCATGAGATGACCCAAGGCACAGACGAGAGAGGAACCCAGATGACAGCTAGAACAAGACTACACACTAATAAGGTGAAGGCGTTCCTGTTATATTAATTTACTTTACACTTGCATCTTAATCTTATCTTTATTCCCTGGGCTTTTGCATTGCTAATCTTTTCCCTTTCAGCGGAGTGTTCCTGTTATGTGTAATCCTTCTCTTTCAAGCGGTGTGTTCTACCTATAGTCTTTGTTAGATTTGCATAAATGTTTATATTACTGTAATAAATAACCCCCAGTTTATAACTAACTGGTGTGTAGTCCCTATTCTTGTTCACTAAAGGTAAACGGCGCTTCTAGGTAATCCCAGGCGCATGAATGGATGAGTAATCCCAATCAGGTAAGTGGTGATCACATAAATAGGGAGTGAGTGGACCTTTGATGCCAAGAGCAGGTAATACACAATAATCTGGACCCACAATCAAAGTTATTATTGTAGTTTCATCCCGAGTAGACAGCTGAGATAATATCCCAATATATATATATATGTATAGGTGTTCATAGGAATGTGGTCGTCGTTTGACATGCGGCGTTAATGAGAGCACTGGGGGGTCAAACCAGTGTTTATACCCACAGGATTGTGGCTTGAGCTAATGAGAGCACTAGGTGGTTGAACTAGTGTGTAGGTTTCGCAGGATCGCGAACGGTTTGGAAAAGGGAGCATTGGGTTCTGCAGGCCCGTGTGTAGACGCACCAGATTGTGTGTCAGATCTGCCCTAGGGTAGAACGGTCTGGGTCGGGGTGACCGCGAGGCCAACTGATGTAAATAAGTGTAGTGTAGGGTATGGATATCCCTAGTAATCAGTGAGTATTCTTAGTATCCCTATAGATTTAGTGGTGTTTTTGATAATATGAGCTTGTATATTGCGAGTTCCCTATCCTCAGGTAGGTACCAGGTGCCTGGATAGGTGGTCCTGAGGACGGAAGGTGAGTACGTTTTGGCTGGGTCATAGGGGCCCCTGGGGGCTGATCCCATCTAAACAGAAAATCCAGCCATTACATTTTGGCGTAGTCGGACAGTTTACGAAGCCTGTGTGCCTGGCCATGTGTTCTGAGGGAGTGCCCTGAACGCTAGTTCCATCTGGCGTAATGTTGCAGTTTATGTAGCCTGTTAGACCTATTGGCTTGAACAGTTGCAGCGTGAGGAGATTGTATTACATCATGGCATTTGGTTTATTCAGGGTGGAAGGAATGGTTTTCATCTTGGTGTTTAAACTGTCAAAGTTGAAGGATGGCATTACATGAGGAAGCCAGTTACGTTTTTGTGATGGTCCAATTGTATAAATGTGTGTAAAAAGTGCTTTTAAATTGCCCATTAAATTGCTTGCTGCATCTGCTTATGCTGTGCAATGTGAAATGTGTTCATTGTTCTATGATCTGTGGAGTTTTTAGAATATAGCTCCTTGTAAATATGACTTGTAAATAGCGCCATTTTAATGTGCCTTGTGAGGTGCATGTTCTCATGTTGATCTGTTGTGTTGCTTGTGAATGGTGCTTTGAATATATTCCTTGTGAAAAGCGTGTCATTTTTTGAGTTTGTTTATTGTCTTGTAAATATGGCTTTAGAATAGCGCCATATTAATGTGGTTTGTGAGGTGCATGTTCTTTTGTTAATCAGTTGTGTTCCTTGTGCATTGCGCCTTGGAAATGTTGTTTGTGAAAGGCTTGTCTTGTAAATATGGCTTGTAAATAGCGCCATGTGGTCATGGCTTGGACAGGGCATGTTCTCATTACGTTTGGCAGGAGAGAGCTGGTTCTTTCTCGGGTGCTTGGGGATAACGTTTCTGAAAATATGTACGTGTCATTTGTAAACGTGAAGAAATGTGCTAATGATTTTCCCATGTATAAATGGACGCTGGGAAATGTTTTCATTTGAGCTGCCAAAGGGTTAATATCTTGAGTTGAGATGGCAGCCTTTATTTTTTACATGCTGTCAACATGCATGGTTATCTGACCTGACTATAAAAGTCAGTGAATTATTTTAAGGATTTTTGATGGTTTGATTTTGACTTTTTTTTTTTTTGGTTCCTTGGTCAGCCTACGTGCTTTGTCGGTTTCTTGACGGAAAGGTAACATCTTGTGTTTTGAGGAGGGTTCTGTTCATTTCACATTCCTTTTGAAATGCGTCTACGAATTTGTGTGGGTTCACCTTGGAATTGATGTGGTTATAAATCAACCTTACGGAGAAAGCTGTGTTCTTTTAAAATGAGTGAAATGTTAAAAAGATGGCCCGTTAGAGTGCACGCTACGAGCTGTTTTCATTAATTATTTCTGTGAGGGGTTTCCATCTAGACAGGAATGTGATGGTTGCAATAATAATAGGTTTAGAATAATAAATATTGCCCGACAGTGCGTGGTAACATGTGCTTTTAATTAGTGTGAGGCAACCATGTGCTTTTGAATGAAAAAATTTAAAATGTGACATTATTATTTTCCCAAATGTGAATTAAAATGTATGCTTTTATAAATGTGTCATCAAAAAATGTGAACTTAAATATAATGTTGAAATGTATCTGCATTATTATGTTGTTTTACAAATTATTTCTTTTTGACAAATGGGCCATGTTAATTCGTTTCTCAAATGCAGAATGTATATAATTTGGTGTGCAAAAGATAGTTGCCCCTTTTAAATAAGTGCTCAAATTTTCCATGTCTTGCCTTTAGTTGAATTAGTTGGACAAACGTCTTTTTAAAAAAAAAAAAAAAACATTGGAGCTTTTTTAATTGGCAATACACTGTAACAGAATTGTTTTTTTTTTTTTTATTATTAATATTCGCCTCCGTTAGTTTGAGAATCAGGCCATGAGAACAGGCAAAAGGAATTTGTTTTTTGACCTTGGCAGCCCAGCTGGTCTGCGCAGATGAGTTTTTTTTTTTCATTCTGCAAGTTTCGATCACGTCCCAGTGTGTTATGATGGGCTACAATCCAATTTTCTTCCGCGCACGGCTTGTTTATTTAAGGGCGGGGTGGCCTGCTCTTCCCTTGGAGTTAGTTAGTTTGAGGGGCCTGGGCGGACTCTGACCTGGGAAAATGGGAGGCTTGCAGTGCCCTGCTGATGCTGTCATCATTTGGCGGTGTTCCACTTTTTTTTTCACATTGTAAGCATGGCTCTTGCCCTGAAGGGTGGGACTGGCTTAGTTAGGATTAGGGTATGTTAGGCCCCACTCAATGTTACTAAAAGTTAAATTTTGAATGTTTTAATTAATTAGGATATTTTCTTTTCAATAATGAAAGGCACCCGGGGTGCTTTTTAAATGGAAAATTTTATTTTACAAGAAAAATGATACTTCTTCTCTTGTTTCTAGGATGGCTGCAGTTGGGGTGCGTGCGTGCGTCTGCCCACTCCCTTTATTTGTTTTAGCTTTTTATTTTCATGTTATTATTTTAGTTTATTGTTTTGGATGATGGAACCAGACCAGACCAGACCAGACCAGACCGGGTGATGGATGGCCGCATTGGAGGAAGTGTCCAGGATGCAGGGTGGTGGCCTACACTGAATAATTTGGACTGTGTTATTAATACCTTGGCCTGCGTCTTTTTATGGACATCTCTACGAGCAGGCCCCACTTTTAAAAAAATATATATATAATACAAATATGTTTTATTTGGGACAGAATTATACATGTATTTTGATGAATAATCCCTTGTACAAGCAGGCCCCACTTTTTAAAGCAAACAACGTGTCACCTATTATGACTAAGTTATTTAATTCCCTGGCCTGCAATTTTGACATCACTACAAGCAGGCCCCACTTTAAAAAAAAAAAAATATGTCACCTATTATAGTTTTTCCAAATGAAGGACTTTTTTGAATGATGGCGCACACATGTGCTCCACTGTGTGATTTAAGATTGATGTTACACTAGTTATCTTGTAGACTGGGGTTGTAGTTTTTTTTTTTACTGTTCTTGCATTTTCACCTTGATTGATCAAAGGGTGGTTACCTTACAATTTAGATGGTTCTGGGTGGTGTGTCTTTTAGTATGATTATGTGTTAATGTTTATCCAGACCTTGCAACAGTTTGTCATGTTTATTTCTCAGATTTCACTTTAAATTGACAAATGTCAGCAGGTAGGCCTCATTTAGGCCTATTGTTATTTTCATCTCACATATTAGCACCTACACCAATAGTTTCATGTGTCATCATTAGCTTAAGTTGCCTATAGTACGTAAGGCTCATTTAGGCCCTTTCTTGTTTTCTCATTAGAAGTTGAAACACATTTAGTTTTTGAATTTTTAATAGTAGGTAGGCCTCATTTAGCCTTAAGTTGTCCGAAGTAGGCCCATTTAGGCCCCTTGCTGTTTTCATTCAACACATAAGTCCCTATATCACTGGATTTCACCAGTTATCATTAGAAGTTGAGGAACATTTAGTTTAAGGATGCTTTGGTTAGTTTCTGTTGTTATCAGATCCAATCTCAGATATTTTCAGCATTCAAGTCAAGGGTGCTTTGATTTGTTTTTAGGTTTCTATTCCCTACAATTGAGTTTCAGGTGGAATTTTCTTGAGTTGTCATTGTTTTTAGGGAGTTTTTTAGGTTTTGATTTGTTGATAGATTGTGTTGATGTTTGTTTATTTAGATGTTATTGTTTGTCAGATGTTCGCAAGATAAGGATCTAAGGGTGGATGGCAGGGATATTTAGCAGTGATATAGATCTTAATCTTGCTCACATCTAGGATAGGTATTTTTAGCCTATGTTGGATAGATTATGTTGATGTTTGTTTAGATGGTTGTTGTTGTTTATAAGATGCTCGCAAGATAAGGATCTAGGGTGCAGTGTAATGGCAGGGTTTTTGGCTTTATTTAGCAGTGATAATAGATCATTATTCTTGCTCGCATCTAGTATAGGTATTCTTAGCCTGTGTTGGCCCTTTTAAGCCCTTTTTCCAGACCTAGAAGAGGATAGCTGCTTAATATGCCTTTATTCTTGACTTTAACCTGTCTATTGCCTATTGGCTTTGACATATTAGACATATTGGTATGGTTTATGTAGGTATTCTGACAGAGCTAAGGAGCATTTCACCCCTTTCAGGCCTAAAGCTAGAGAGACTCCATCTTGATGGAAGCAGGGAGGCTTTTCAGGGCAAAGGCGAAGTTTATAGTTAAGGCTGTTTTCCACTTGGAGAGAACCGGTCTGGGCCAGCCCTTATCGGTAGGCTGTATTATTCTCTGTGTAGAAGACACAACAAAAGGCCGGCCGGCTGGTGTGTGTCCTTGATGCGAGGTGATGCAGAGACCTGGTAAGCGGAGGGCTGATGGATGGAACTTTCCATGAGGAAACAGCATTCTATATTTGTGAAGTACAGAGGCGGAGTCAGTCAGTCAAGCAGAGGGGAGTCGAGGAGTCAGTCGAGGAGAGAGTCCAGCAGAGAGGAGAGCAGTGGAGTGGAGTTGGCAGAGAGAGAGAGAGAGGGTTCAATCTGGAGAAGAGCTGAGTTGAATAGTGAGCTGGAACTGAAGGAAGCAGTCAGAAGCAGTTGTTTATCAGGAGGAAGTGTGAATAGCTGGAGTCTGAAGTAATGCCTTTTAGAAGAGATAGAGGAGAGCTCGTGGATTAACCTATGGGAGCAGATGGGATTGGACATTGGCGCAGAGAAAGAGCGACTAAGATAGTGGAATGAACGGTGATCAGAGCGGCAGGAACTATTAAAAGATTGAAGACGCAAGGTGAAGAGACAGTTTGTGTGGGGGAGAGGAGTCCAGAGACAGAGCGATCAGCGCAGAGGTGTACCCAAGAGTGCAGGAGAGGAGAGAGAGAGCATGAGATGACCCAAGGCACAGACGAGAGAGGAACCCAGATGACAGCTAGAACAAGACTACACACTAATAAGGTGAAGGCGTTCCTGTTATATTAATTTACTTTACACTTGCATCTTAATCTTATCTTTATTCCCTGGGCTTTTGCATTGCTAATCTTTTCCCTTTCAGCGGAGTGTTCCTGTTATGTGTAATCCTTCTCTTTCAAGCGGTGTGTTCTACCTATAGTCTTTGTTAGATTTGCATAAATGTTTATATTACTGTAATAAATAACCCCCAGTTTATAACTAACTGGTGTGTAGTCCCTATTCTTGTTCACTAAAGGTAAACGGCGCTTCTAGGTAATCCCAGGCGCATGAATGGATGAGTAATCCCAATCAGGTAAGTGGTGATCACATAAATAGGGAGTGAGTGGACCTTTGATGCCAAGAGCAGGTAATACACAATAATCTGGACCCACAATCAAAGTTATTATTGTAGTTTCATCCCGAGTAGACAGCTGAGATAATATCCCAATATATATATATATGTATAGGTGTTCATAGGAATGTGGTCGTCGTTTGACATGCGGCGTTAATGAGAGCACTGGGGGGTCAAACCAGTGTTTATACCCACAGGATTGTGGCTTGAGCTAATGAGAGCACTAGGTGGTTGAACTAGTGTGTAGGTTTCGCAGGATCGCGAACGGTTTGGAAAAGGGAGCATTGGGTTCTGCAGGCCCGTGTGTAGACGCACCAGATTGTGTGTCAGATCTGCCCTAGGGTAGAACGGTCTGGGTCGGGGTGACCGCGAGGCCAACTGATGTAAATAAGTGTAGTGTAGGGTATGGATATCCCTAGTAATCAGTGAGTATTCTTAGTATCCCTATAGATTTAGTGGTGTTTTTGATAATATGAGCTTGTATATTGCGAGTTCCCTATCCTCAGGTAGGTACCAGGTGCCTGGATAGGTGGTCCTGAGGACGGAAGGTGAGTACGTTTTGGCTGGGTCATAGGGGCCCCTGGGGGCTGATCCCATCTAAACAGAAAATCCAGCCATTACAGGATGCTAGCGTTAAACTCTGGGAAGTGAAGTGCTAGAAGTGTTTGATTAAAACTACAGTTGTAGATGTGGGGTTAAAAACACGATATGGATTCTCCTTATAGGAGGGACAAATGGACAAATAGGTCTGTGACCCCCTAAGATGGTAAGTTATGGGTGATATCTCACTTTAAAACAGGGCGCTACTTGCACCATGGGTCTCGGGAGGAGGGTTGGAGCGCACCTGGCACATCCTGAAAAGGAAGAGAATTAAATGACATTGCTTCCAAAGCATTCCGGTACTTAGCTCGTTAAAATCGGGGTACCAGTCCTGTCGGTAAAGTACACTCACGCCCTCAGCGCTCACAGCCCGCTCTGAACCTTCAGAGTTCCTCGAAACCGGACCCCGACGATGAAGAGCGGGGCCGGCGAGTGAGTATAAATGCGTTTGTTGTGTTCCAGCGCGTTGTTCCGGGTGGGCGTGTCTCGCTCGGAACGAGGCCTGGAGCGCATACTCCCATGTGGACGGGGCGCGGTCCGTTTCCAAGACGAGGCTTGGAGACGGGAGCCTATCGCTAGCCCGCCAGGGTATGACGCCGGTAGGCTTTAATCATTTTAGGCTAGAATTGTAGCGGGAACTACGAGGGCATAAAAAATGAAACCTCCTGCATTTACCAGGTACATAAGGAAAAAGTATCACGAGGCACTGGGTGCTCAGTGCGAGTTAGTGGCATTATGTGTGCTGAGTAAATGTTGTATTGCCTCAGCATGATTATTCATGATTATGTTTATTTACACAAGGTAAAAGGGCAAGGATCAGGTATCGATAGAATTCAGGATTTTAGCGTCAGGGAAAAACAGAGAAAGAGAAAGCATATGCATATAGGTGTTAGGCACAGTTATTGGATTTCATAACAATAACATAGGAAACCCAGCTTAAAAGTTCATGACAGGACAGTATTCCACGGGATGTCATCGTTAAGGCCATTGATGTTAGTGCCCAAACGATACACCCAGCGCTGTTCTTTTTCGAACAGTCTGTTTTGTACATTTCTTGTGCCATCAATTGCTTCAATAATGGTCCATCTCATATCATTGGTGGTGTGGTTATTGTCCAGGAAATGACGGCTCAATTTCGTTGTCGCCTTTTTGCACCTCACATTGCTCCGGTGCTCGCAGATGCGCTGTTTGATCTTCCTTGTAGTCATGCCCACGTAGCGGAGCTGGCAGGGACAAGTGATTAGGTAGACCACGTTTATTGAATTGCAGTTAGTATGTTCGCGTTGAGTCCACACTCTGCCTGCTTCAAGTGCCAGTGTTTTAGTTGCTTGTGTTAAATGGCAGACGCTACAGTCAGAGCAGGGATAATGCCCGGTGATTTTTGGCAAACCCCAAGCTGTAGTCACTGACGGCATTGTGTTAGGTGGTTTTTCTTTTGGGCGAGTGTGAACCAATGCGTCTCGCAAACTATGTCCTTTTTTGAAAGAGAATAGGGGTTTTTCCCAATTTTCTTTGCAAGATGTCACAATTTTCCAATGTTTATTAATGCTCTTTTTCATCGGATTCGAGAGACTGCTGTATGTGGTGACACATGTAAGCGGTATTAGATCTGAATTATTTGTCTTCTCTTCCAGGAGTGCCTCCCTTGGTTGGTTTCTTGCTCTTTTGAATCCCTTATTCAAGGTAGATGCTGGGTAGCCTCTGTTTTTTAGTTTTTCTGTGAGGTTAGCCGACTGATCTTTGAAGTCTGAAGTGGTACTACAATTCCTCCTTATTCTCAGATATTGCCTGTAAGGAAGGTTTTCCTTCAGAGGACGGGGGTGAAAACTACTGAATTCAAGGAGGTTATTTTTTGCAGTTGGTTTGTTATGGGTTTTGGTAGTAAGTGTAGTTCCACTTACAGAAATGACCACATCCAGGAAGACAATATCTGTTTTGCTTATAGTGTTGGTAAACCTCAGATTGTGGTCTAGGGTATTGATCCATGTCAAAAAATTCTCAAGGTCACTGTTGTTGCCTGTCCAGATGAGCAAGACATCGTCTATATAGCGCTTCCATAGAAGCAGTGACGATGAGAAAACTGCATTAGGTGGCAAAATGTGTTTGGCCTCAAAGTCAGCTACATACAACCCGGCCACACTAGGGGCAAAAGTACTGCCCATAGATGTACCTGAGCACTGGAGGAATAGTTTGTCTTTAAAAGAAAAAAAGTTTTCTTTTAACGCTATAGTGGCACATTCAATGATGACGTTTTTCGGTGTCTGATAATCCCATACGATAGAGTCAACTACCTTGGTCAGGACATCGATGGTATCATCCTGTGGGATACTTGTGTAGAGGCTTTCTACATCCAGGGTCACAAGAGTGATTGAGTTCTCTGGGAATGTGATCTCCGCCAGTAGTCGTAATAAGCTTTTAGTGTCTTTCAGGTAAGTAGGGGTTGACTGTACTAGAGGCTTTAAGAAGTGGTCACAGAACTGAGATAAAGGCTCCAGAAGTGAGCCAATCCCTGAAACAATGGGGCGTCCGGGGGGCGGTAATCTGTTTTTGTGCATTTTAGGCAAAGTGTAAAAGTAGGGTATGACACTACTTGTATTGTTCAAAAATTCTGCTTCGTTTTTGGACAAGTGGCCCTGTTCCTCTGCCTGTTTTACCAGAGTCGTTATCCTTTTAGTGAGGTCAGCAGTGGGATCAGACATAAGTGGGGTGTAGTTTCTGGGATCCCCAAGTAAGTCATTACAGGTATTCTCGTAATCAGTTGTGTTTTGGATAACAATGCCTCCGCCTTTGTCTGCAGGCTTTATAGTTATTGAGGTGTCGTTCTGCAGTTGGTGTAATGCTTGGAATTCAGCAGTACTGAAATTCCCAAATGTCTTTGGGTTCTGGCAGGTTTCTAGGTCTTTAAAAACAGCCTGCTCAAAGGCGGTTATGGCCGCAGGTATTGTGTGCGGGGGGGGGTGAAAGTGGAACTTGGTCTTAGTCCCGTATCGCCTTTCCTGATTGATTCCATTGGGTCCGTTTTGCCTTCAAAGAACGCTTTCAATTTTAGTTTGCGAAAAAAGCCAGCAAGTTCGCAGTGCAGCTTGAACTTGTCAGGTTTCACTGTTGGTACGAAACCTAAACCCTTTTCTAATACTTGGATTTCTATTGGGGTTAATGTTCTTGCAGACAAATTCGTCACTAAGCTCATATTCCGCTCGTTCCCGGCTGTTGGTTGCTCCGGGTGTGGTTCGCTACCGAGTCGTCCTCTTGCCAGGATACTCTGTTGTTGCCTCTCCTTTTGCCTCGGCCTCTCAGGCCGCTCTCTAAAAAAGGCTGTCTATATTGATTCTGAAAGTTAGCCGGGGGCATGAAGCCCGGATTCCAGCCCATGAAGGGATAAGGTGGCTGCTGGTAGGCATAAGGATGTGGGCCCATCCCCATTTGTGGTGGGTACCATTGGTGATGGTTACCTTGATTACTTTGCCCCCCTCTGTTATTCCTATTGCCACGGTTCCCTCTTCTCTTTGTTTGTTTGAAGGAGCAGCTGCTTGATCCACTACTATTGGAAGAGTCATCTTCTGAATAATCCGAATTGTTAGCATTGCGTGTTGGTGGAGTGAAGGTTGCAGCAGAGTAAGGGTACACCTTTTCGAACTCAAACTTCTTTTGGTCCTTTTGAAGTTTGGTAGCTTTTGATTGCATCAAATTGTCTTTGTACTCATTCATTTCTTTATTTAGTTCATCAAGTCGTTTTTTATAACCAATAATTGTGGCTTTAAAATGAGATTCAGTCTCTCTGATTTCTACCATTAGAGCTTCGGAGAGTCTCAGTGCTGTCTTTATTATTAGGACCATCCAGTCGCGCGTGCAATGGCACGCGATCATGGCCCAATCCTATCTGAAAGCAGCATCATTGAGAAAGATGCGAGGGGCGTTTGTTACCAACAGACCTTTAGGTGCTGTGTTGGAAGTCAGATATCCCTTAAGGATTGTGCCGTGAAGGATAGTGCGTATATGGTCTTTCTTTTTCTCTGATAAGTTTTCCCATTCGGTGGTATTAGCTATTGCCTGTGAAATGTGTGGATCTGCAAAGATGGTAGCATCTGACATCAACTCCTCAATTCCGAGCGAGCGAGACACGCCCACCCGGAACAACGCGCTGGAACACAACAAACGCATTTATACTCACTCGCCGGCCCCGCTCTTCATCGTCGGGGTCCGGTTTCGAGGAACTCTGAAGGTTCAGAGCGGGCTGTGAGCGCTGAGGGCGTGAGTGTACTTTACCGACAGGACTGGTACCCCGATTTTAACGAGCTAAGTACCGGAATGCTTTGGAAGCAATGTCATTTAATTCTCTTCCTTTTCAGGATGTGCCAGGTGCGCTCCAACCCTCCTCCCGAGACCCATGGTGCAAGTAGCGCCCTGTTTTAAAGTGAGATATCACCCATAACTTACCATCTTAGGGGGGTCACAGACCTCTTGGTCCATTGATCCCTCCTATAAGGAGAATCCATATTGTGTTTTTAACCACACATCTACAACTGTAGTTTTAATCAAACACTTCTAGCACTTCACTTCCCAGAGTTTAACGCTAGCATCCCCAAAGGGCTACTTGGATGGTGCTAAAAATAGCGTTTACTGTGGGCACACTAATGTTTGCCACCATCTATGGAGCACTATGACAATTCGCAATGGCGTATATTAATTATATGTATGTCTATGTGTGTTTGTCTGTGTATTTTCACTTTACAGGTGCTGAGATACTCCTGATTTTGGGGTCTTTTTTCATTAGAATGAGCTTCCCGCTCTTCTAATTTTAAGCACTTTTTTCACTTTTTCTTTTTTCACTTTCACGCCCCCAGGTTAGGGTGGACTATTAGAGTGTCCATACCGCCGGGGTATAGTCCTGATGAATGCCTTGGTAAATTTAAACCACTAGTATGGCAGAAACATGTTGACTGACTGATTAATTTTGTGGTTTTTAGCTGAATTTAACCAATCCTAAAACCTTGGCATGTAAATTCAGACACATAAATACCACTTACCTGTGTCTTAGGGATCACTCATTAAATTTTTTTTTTCGATACCCTCTTAGGCACTTTTAATTATATTTTTTCACTCACATCACGCCCTCCTCACACAACCAGCTACGCAGTCTTTCTGGCGTCGCAGCACACCGAAGAGGCACTCGGCCTCTTTGGTGGGGCCCGATGATGAAGCATGACACTGACTAGGTCGGTGTGTGAGGGCCTTCCTACTCAAACTAAGTGAGTGTGTTACTCTTTCAAATTTTGCTCCAATTTTGTGGCAGTCCTAAGACTGACCAGACCTCTCTTTTTTTGGGAAATATATACATCCTACATGAATCCCACTAAAGGAGACAGAACTATTAAATAATGAGATCCAAGGTTTTCCAATGCAGGACTTCACATCTGGTAACAGAAAAAAACAATAATAGTGGTGATCCTATGTGCTGCAAATGTGCATTGTAATATTAAGAAGGAAGGGAGGGACACACAGGGGGTCGCTCTGTCTAATAATGAAGGTGGAGGTACATGACCTAACAGTAGCATCATTGTACGGACACAATGACAAACAAGAATCTGTCTCAAAAGAGCCTTCCTGAATATACTTGATACGGCTGACTGGGATATAATAGTTGGAGGGGATTTCAATGCAGTAATGGAGACAGGCTTGGACAGACATAGTGGTTGAATTGGTGGAGGTGTGGCATTTTCGCAGTCTGTCAAAAACGGGTGCAATCAAATGGGATTAATTGACTCACTGAGTCAAACACTTCCTACCGACATCAACTACTTATACTATTCGACAGCACACCACACATATGTGAGGCTAGACTATATACTGATGGGGAAGAGATTGAGTGGACACATTAGAAAGGCTAGGTTTGGACAGAAGAACATCTCAGACTATGCCATGACAAGGCCAGTAGAATATCTCTGAGCCTATCAATTTAGGTGGATGGCAGTGTGAGGACAACAATGAGAAAATCTGACACATTTTGTAAAATGCAGAACTGAGAAGAAGGAGAAGAAGGTGATTTGAGTTCTTTTAGAAGTCGAAAACGTGCTTGATCACTTCAATTAGATCAACCTTGAAGCGTTTTTAGAAGCAACAGGGCTGGGACTTCATTCTTGAGGGAGATGATAGCTAGTTATAGACGCCCAGTAGCAAAATTTAATTGTGAAAACGATGATCCTCACCAATTTGCTCTACCTTTTTTCAAACCGTACGCATTCCCATCATACTAGGCTTAATAAAGCAATTCCAATCACTGCTAAACGATTTCAAATGGGCAGGGAGATAAGCTAGAAAAAACACTTGCCCCAATGTATTGCCAACAAAGAAAGGAGAACTAGCAGTTCTGCACTTAATATATATCACTATTATGCATCGCTGACGAGCAGACGTAAGGAATTCGAACACCGACTGATCCTGGTCAGTCACGGCACTATTGCCACCACATTGGTTGCTTCCCATTTGCTTAGGTGCCGCTTCGCAGTGGGAGTGTCAGCGAGAGCCTTTTGTTTGAGTGCGGGATATCGCGGGAGCAGCCGGAGTGTAGGGTGAACTACAAGCCCCAGAAGCCCAAACCCAGCCGAGCCGCACTAGCCCCTCCTTGCTGCCTATTTAGCTCCTTGCGGCACCCGCTGCGTGGGTGCCTCTTCGCAGTGGGAGTCTTGTCAGCGAGAGCCTTTTGTTTGAGTGCGGGACATCGCGGGAGCAGCCGGAGTGTTGGGTGGACTATAAGCCCCAGAAGCCCGAGACCAGCAGAGCCGCACTAGCCCCTCCCTGCTGCCTATTTAGCTCCTTGCGGCACCCGCTGTGCGGGATGCGCGCGCACATGCGCTGGGTCGAAGCCCGGGCCAAGGGCGGGCCCGTTAGAGACCGGTAGAGGCTGGGCTGGGCCTCCTCTCTGACATCTCTTCAGTCAGGTTGGTGTCTATACGTTTTTTTTTTTTTGCATACCCCTAAGTATTACTGTTGGATGTGCATGTTTTGAGGCTGCCTCAAATTAGCGATGGCCAACAGGGGGTGTAATGGGAGGATATCTAACACAGGTGGATCAGTGGTGGGGACTTGGGACCAGTTTTTAATGAGAGCAACATCGGTCCTGGAACATGAAATTAGGTTAACAGAACAACATCTATCTCTAGATCCCTTGTTGGCTAAACACTTGTCTTTGGGTGCATTAGCATATGCAAAGTCACCTGAACAACCTTCAGCTTTGGTGATTGTTCCATCTGCCACCACACGAGGCGTTGGCAAGCCACCTTGCGATGCAATTTAACTAGAGACTACAGTGAATACTATAGTGAATACTTCTGTGATTGTTTCACCATCTCCGGAGCTTGCAATAGTGCCCACAAAGACTGGAAATGTAACCAAAAAGCCTGTTAGTGTCTCTCATACACTAACTAGGTCTGCCAGTAATTCATTGCAAATAGGGACACAAGTCCAGGAGACAGCTGTCAAGAGAAAGCGGGGTGGAGGTACCCAGAGAAATAAAAATGCTAAAATGCGTAAATCAATGAATATAGGAGCCAGAGTCTCACCAGAAGTGGAAACAACATTAGAACAATGTCCTTTGCCTAATCTAGAGTCTATAAATACACCAAATTTGGGCGTTGCCCAACGCTGCCAAAGTGGTGTGGATTTGTGGGACAAAATGGAGGAGGTATTGGCTAGATCGTTTTCTCCACTCTTGGAAAGACTCTCTTCTATGGAGGAAAGACTTTTGCGTTATGAGACATTATTTGCTGTTCATCATAATAATCTAAGGGGGAGTGATGGTGGGTTCTCTGCGGTTCCAACGGATGTATTGAGCATGCCCCCTGTTCTCCCCAGCCTACCCCTCATAGCCCAGACCATCATACCGCCAGTAGTTCATGGCCGGAGCACTGGGGTTATGACAACTAAAGATCTACCCTGTAGGCCACGTGTGGGGGTAAATGATACCGAGAACAAAGCTGGAATGATTACGACGGGTCCTGATGCTGGGGAAGCTCCTGTAACTAGCAATAGAGCTGGAATCCAAACATTGCACAGGAGTGTAATGAATCAGGGTATTAAGAAAGTGCTGCTACAAAAATTAGATTTAACACCCGCATCGTCCCCGTATGTTGTTGTGCTTGCTGGGGTAATACCACTGGTTCATGACAGGGAAGAGCCCTATTCTGAACCTAAACACAAAAGCATTCACTGGTTGAACTTAAATAGGCCAATACCCCGCAGGTACAAAGTAAAATTTTATTCGCCCGCAGAGTCAATTGGGTGGGCTAAAGACCAAAAGATATCGAAGGCGATTGTATTTTGATTGATTTCGGGGACAGGTGGCTGATTGAGCATATGTGTCATTTGAAGCCGCCGTGGGTCTCGACTCGGATTCATTCCCTTCCGTTGCTCTATTTTTATCCCCAACTTCCGCTTCACTATCTAGCTGAGGGAATGAAAACTGGGCAGGAAGAGACTTGAGAGCGCAGGTCGGAAGTTCTGTAAACGTATAAAGAAAAAACAAGCAACCACCAATTGAGAGCAGACACAATGAGTAAAGTGATTGGGTACTATCCATGCAGTGGATGCTTTAACTGCAAGACGGTAATAAAAGGTGAGAAAATTTGCATTAATAATTTGGAACATCAATTTAAGATGTTTAATTGCAGAACCAGCAATGTGATTTATGCAATAAGATGTCCTTGCGGATTGTGCTATGTAGGCGAGACCGGGAGAGAAATTGGGATTCGTCTAAATGAACACAGATCCGCAATTAAAAACAATAAACAAAATGCCCCATTAACAGAGCATTGGGTACAGAGTAATCACAAAATAGAAGATTTATGTTGGTGTGTTTTAGAACGAATTGTGCTATTTAAAAGAGGTGGAAACATAGAGAAGAAACGCAAGATTAGAGAACAGTTTTACATGTGTAAATTTAAACTATACACCCAGGGGTTAAACAACCATGAAGAGTGGGAAAACTGTATAGGTAACAACACCACTCTGTTCTGAGTGAACATCAAGAGATGAATTATTTAAACAATGTAGGACTAGTGGTTGAGGTCTGTTCTAATGATCAGTGTGATAAAAGAGTATGGTTAATATCTCGATTAAATACATAACTGCATATGATTGATCTATAGGATTAATGGAGGAGCATGAGAAAGCCCTAAAAAAATAACAGGAGGCAGCACTCGCAGTTGATAGGGAATATCCCTGCAATCATTAATTTTTGTACTATATCAATTAGGAGTGTGCTAAAATACCCATACTGAGCCATATACATAGAGTTAACTATTGAGGGCATAATCGAATATGCACGGTATAATATATATACCTAGTGACAAGCTGGGAACACAGCGAGCAATTTTGACTAGTTTAAAATGGCCGCCATAGGCGCAAAAATTCCTTTTGCCAACCATAGAGAGCTATTCTTAGTATCTAGTGGGCGGTATGCTCTTATAGCAACTTCCTATCCATGAATGGCTCTCCCGCCGCAGACCTGGAAGTGATTACCCACATCGCGTGAAGGTGGGTTTAAAAAGTCGGGATAGTGAGCGCGTCAGTTTTTCCTGAATGCATAATCGAGGCAGGCGGTGAATCACGATAGCGCCAGGTAAGATATTAGACGGCTAATTTGAGCGTCGTTTCTGTAACTGTAATTTTAATTTTAAACACCCGAGATGCCCGCTAGATAATACGGGGGTTTAAATATGCAGCTAACTGGTATGGTACTACCAAGATTAAGGGAGACCCATGACATAGCCCTTAAACATAATTGACTCGTTTTGTAAAAATCCGAAGACGTACATCAAACGACTTGGGTAGTAGAAACCACTGACACCATGTGCTGCGGGGCCAGATTGAAATAGTACAGAGGCATGTGTGAATATCATAGAGGTTTTTTACCTTGTTCATCACCATGAGTGATGGCACTATAGATGTACGGGAATCACTAGGCACGAGAGACAGCCGGGCCGTGCATTTAAGTCATAGTTGGAGCCCATTGATAATAAACTCACTCAAATAGGGATGCCAACACCTAGGAATTGGCAGGGGGTTGCGCGAATATCGAACGCTAAGTCTAAATAATGTGGAAATGTACGCAAGAAATAATGACAAGCAAGTCAACATCAGTAAATACATGCAGCTTTTGAGTCGAGCGAGCTCAAGGCACAGACAGTGAGGTATTCTCGCTCTTCCACAGGACTCTGAGAGTGGGACAATTAATTAACTCCCGATCAGAGCAACATTGAAGGGCAGCAATAAAACCAGACGCAAAAGCCCCCACGCTAAAGAGAAAGCGGTAAGTGAGACATACAAGTACCATCTCACAAATACTAGATAAGGTTGAGAGTATGAGGGGTTGTATTAACTCCTACCCTTTTCACACCAGATATTGAAGGTCAAGATTAAGACGTGATAGGGGACATCTAACCCTTTTCCCTGCAGACCAAATGAGCAAGGTCTACTGAATAAATAGAGGAGGCATCACCCTTGCCCAGAGTAAGTGAATACATGTTGATTATCATATTCACAAAAAAGCCAAGGGAAATTTAAAAAGTTATAGAAATCCCTTTGTTTTGCCTTGTTGTCTTCTAGCTGCTGAAAAGCAAGTTAAACTATCAGAATAAAATTAACAAGTGTAGTATTTAACGGCTACGAATAAGGTGTGTAAAAATATGCCCATATAACTATAAAATGGTTATGAGCAGCTAGAAGCACCTTGAGAATATGAGCAGCAGGGTAGCGTAAGGGATGACTGACACCATTCTTTATTACAAATCAATCCGAGGGAGGAAGGGAATTTTGTGAACCGTCCGGTTCCCTGGAATCTGGAACATTTATATTACAAAAACTTTACAAACCCCACCCCTTTGTAAAATTTTTGTAATATAAATTTTTAATAATTTTTATATTTCACAGGTACTATAGGCCCTTTCAGGAACTAGAATTAAATAAGGTTCCATCAGACGTTTACACTAATTAGTACTTAGGAGTAATTCTCACTTTTTCGCACATCACCCCCTGGTCCTGAAGAAAGCCCGACCGACCTACTGGCGACTGAGGGCTGAAACATGTCGACCTACTTCACTATTCTAGGATGAAAGAGTCATAATAACTGTAAATCACCTATATTGATTTTATTGCCTCTTTGAAACCGGAATGAATAAAGGAATTGTGTCTGGAACCTAGAGACTTTTTAACACACCTCACTGAATCACGAGCACCTTTTCTGGTCACTACTGTGTTAACAAAGGGTATCACCTCCTTGCGGAGGTGGCATAACCACTAAACCCTATGATTATGCAGACACGTGTGAGGGAAAGCGGAGAACAAAGATATACCGCTAAATGTTACCACCAACCAACACATGCATGAGGGTTTTTATTGGGATTTGACTGAACCACTCACATATACCCAATATTATGCAGGACAAGTGATCCTTTTCCATTGATTAGTTGACATTATATTCCAGGGAACTGGTACCCATCGAAGTACTGGCTTTCGAACAAGCCGTAATGAAGGATATAGATGACCTTAAAGGCACCGTGAACAAACCTTTCCAATATCTCTCAAGAGCCGAACAACCGGCGTTACACAAACTAAAAAATGATGGAAATCATTAAGCAAGCTGATAAGGGGGGAGGGATAGACCTCCTCTCAAAAGACTGCTATAATCGCCAGTGTTTGGATCTATTATCTGATCAGAAATTTTATAAGGAGATCAACATTGATCCTACACCGAGATTGCAAAGGACCATCAAACTAATGGTGAATGAAGCAGAAACAAACGACTGGATCTCCAAAAAAGAGGCAGAGTTCCTTGAAACTACAAACCCTCGGATCTCTTACTTTTATTCCTTACCTTAAACACATAAGGAACACATCCACCCACCAGGAAGGTCTATTGTTTCCGGAATCGGTTCGGTACTAGAACCATTATCTCAATTTGCGGATCAATACCTAAAACCAATTGTCCAAGAGACCACCAACTTACCTTAAAGATACTAGAGACCTACTCAACCTCCTAAGAGATTTTAACTACTCTGAAGAGAACATGCTGCTAGCTGGACTGGACGTCGAAAGTCTCTATACGAGTCTGCCACAACAACAGACCCTCGAGACATTGGAGAATATTCTCTTTGATGGAAATTGGGACTACAGAACACCATGGCATTTTGTTTTAGAATGCTGTAAGATGGCTCTCACGGACAACTATTTCATGTACAACGACACAATGTATCAACAATGCCATGGTACTTCCATGGGGAGCACGTTTGCTCCTAGTGTAGCAGGCCTCTATGTGAGCAACTTTGAAGTGAAGCACATCAACAACCACAATAATCCTTTTCATAATCAGATATTATTTTGGCGCCGTTATATTGACGACGTCATTCTGATCTGGGAAGGTGACCTGGAGAGTCTAATAAACTTCCATAATTGGATCAATACATGTGATGAGTGGCTCAAGTTCACATACACGGCCAATAAAAAGCAGCTGGATTTTTTGGACATTACCATTTATGCAGAAGGCCTAACCCTACAGACCAAGACTTTTCATAAACCAACCTCCAAAAACAGTCTAATTTCTTACCAGAGTTACCATCCTAGACCACTAAGGGAAAATCTCCCTTACAGTCAATTCCTGAGGTTACACAGGAACTGCAGTAACATCACTGAATATAAACAACAAGCGAATGACCTTGGACAAAAACTTGGAGATAGGAACTACCCTAAAAAGATCATCGAGAAATGTAAGAAAAGAGCACGTAATCAGAATAGAGAGGGGCTCCTTGAACCAACACCACGTAACCACCTATGGCCCAGCAAGCAATAAACTGAAGAAAAGTGTCGATAAAAACTGGAGGATCCTGGCCTCAGCAAACATAGAGTGGCCGAAACCCAGGTTTGCCAACAAAAGAACTAGAAACTTAAAGGATATACTGGTACATACGAGACCGCCACCAAAAAAACCTTTAACAGTCTCAATGTCACCATGGGATGCCTGCCCAGTTGTTGGACATTACCCTGTGGCTCATGTTCGGTCTGTCCCTTAACAAAAGTTATAAAGGAGATACAACTGTTGCCAGACTTCAAATGGAAATTACAAAACCACACCAATTGCAACACAAGTCATGTGATATACATGATCACATGCCCATGCAAAAAACTCTATATTGGCATGACATGTAGAAAGGTGAAACCCTATGTGAACATTGAGGCAATATCAAATGTAAGCAGATCTCGACCAAAATGTCCACTCACTATTTGGAAGCAGGACACACTATCAACGACCTGGAATGGGTTGTTCTGGAATCCTTGACCCATAAAGACCACAATGCAGAAAGAATCCTTTTTGAGAAGGAACAAAGATGGGTTCATAGACTAGGTACAGATCGAGAGGGACTCAATGATAATATCCCATGGGGAAGTATCTATAAATAATGACAAAATGATGAAACATTGGATCAACAATCAGACAAAGGTTACTCTCCAACAATCACCTAAATTACAACAAAGAGCCAGAAACTAAATATAATCACAGGACTACCCTTTGCTGTAAAATCATGTTATAAATAAGTCCAAAATGGAAACTGGGTAATAACAACACGTAAACCCTTTTTAAAAAAAATATCGAAATGACAGAAATACAGCAATAGTCGTAATTTATCGAAAATTGATTAGTTGAGACAATTCTCGTATTTTTCTAAATACCACTTACAGCTAGGATGGGCAAAAAAACAGAAAAAAGACTATGAATAGACGTCACCCCCTGGTCCTGAAGAAAGCCCGACCGACCTACTGGCGACTGAGGGCTGAAACATGTCGACCTACTTCACTATTCTAGGATGAAAGAGTCATAATAACTCTAAATCACCTATATTGATTTTATTGCCTCTTTGAAACCGGAATAAATAAAGGAATTGTGTCTGGAACCTAGAGACTTTTTAACACACCTCACTGAATCACGAGCACCTTTTCTGGTCATTACTGTGTTAACAAAGGGTATCACCTCCTGGTGGAGGTGGCATAACCACTAAACCCTATGATTATGCAGACACGTGTGAAGGAAAGCGGAGAACAAAGATATACCGCTAAACGTTACCACCAACCAACACGTGCATGAGGGTTTTTTATTGGGATTTGACTGAACCATTCACATATACCTAATGTTATGCAGGACAAGTGATCCTCCTCCATTGATTAGTTGACCA